>NC_053433.1:110472634-110499470 GCF_007990345.1 Gossypium hirsutum
TAACTTATGATACATCATATGTAGTATTATATTTTTAATTATCTTTTAATATACATATTTATATTTTACATCCTACAGTTTTAATTTTTATTATATTACTTTTTAATTATGTTTTTGTATTACTTTATGTTTTGTATTTTTTTATTTTAATAACTATTAGGTATGTATTTTTAACACCCGTATTAGTATGTAACTTTCAACATCATTGTATACACACTTTAATACTATGTTATTTATACGTTTTATAGGTATCGGTACATGCTCTAAATACCATCATGTATATAGTTTTTATTGTTACTATTATGTACATATATGTAGTATCATTAATAGTTCAATATCATGCTCCATCACTTGCTAACTACTATTATATGTTTGTATATATAATCCTTATTTCGCGTTTAATACTATTGTTAACATATTTAATATCGCATATATGGCCATTGTTTTAATATTCTCGTCGTATTTATCATTTATTTCAACATATTTCTAGCCCTTCCATTTGTTCACTTTTATTTCATATCAATTTTGCTTGGCATTTCTTCGAAAATCTTATTCTCGTTTTCTAATTAATTCAATAATCGAGGCAACATATCGACTTAACATTAAGTCATCGAGTTCATCGCTATGTTGGGTGAACGTCAATTGACACGTGTTAAAGTGATATACCCTTCTCAAAAAACGGAATAAACTAAAATTTCTCGTTTTTTAATCGGATCATGACTAAATTTACATTGAACCCGAATTTTTGAAAATCAAGACAACCTGTGTTTATGAGATACCAATTTTTGGGCGTCGCGAGGGTGCTAATACTTCCTTGCGCGTAACCGACTCCGAACCTTAATTTTTCTCTGGCTTTTAACGTAGACCTAACTCGGCCTTTTTCTCGTTTTAAAGAAAAAGAAATTTATTAGGTGTCCGATCACACCTAGGAAAAAGGATCGGTGGCGACTCCCCCTTGTTAATAAAATCGAAAGTTAAATTTCAAACGTTTAATAAATTGCCACAATTAGCGATCGAAAGCAAATTTTTACGTCGCTACACTGGCGACTCCACTGGGGACAAAACTTGCGAGTCGAGTAGAATTAAACACGTTTTGTCAAAATTTTCAATTTCTTGTTCAAAGTAATATTTGGTCGTGATCCTAAAATCTCGTTTTCAAAATTCATGCATTTGTACAGTGTTGTAAATATTTCTTCTAACTTGTTATTGGTTGTTTTTCAGTTTTCAATTTTTATGGTTTTAATTTTGGTTTAGTTTCTTTAAGTAAAACATAAAGGTTTATGAGTTCCCCACACCCGTGCACTGCATTGCATAACATGAGTCTTACCCGGCTCCGTCCGTTAATGAAAGTAAACGCTACGCCTTCGTAGTTAACTCGTCCTCCTACAGGCTAGTGATACTTTGTTATATCTTATGCTTTGTGTTACTTTCCTCCGCATAGCATAAGTAAATTTAATCCCTCGAATTGAACTCGTGAGCCTGTGATGGGTTATGACAGAGGCTTCGTGTCGATCTTAGCAAATGATAGTACGAGCAATTCGAGTACCTGTCTAGAATCGAGACTGCATATAATGAACCATACGAGCTATCCAATTAGAGCCATGCCAAACCTCTGTCCGCTTATAGTCACCAAATAAGTACACGGGGAAAATGCCTTTTGCCTTTCATTTACACTGTTTATGCAAAAGAATTGGATTGGGTAGTTTAATTTGTTTTCAAATTATATTTGTGGTGTTTACTAACCAAGTTTGTTTGTTTTTATTTTTATTTTCATCATGCATCATAGGCATCATACTAGGAAGGTGTTGATTAAAGGTTGGTTGCCAAAAAACGGGTTTCTGATGGAAGAGTCAATTACACAAATAACCGAGAAGAATGCCGTGGTTAGGGACTGGTCTCTAAAAACTCAGAGAGAAAAGGGGATAGTCTAGTGGAAGGGTGCATTGTCAATTTGCCCGAACATATAACTGTAAATGTTCGCCAAAATAACCTTGAGGATTTGGTTCGAATTTGGAAACAGTGGGATTCAGACACTAGAGACATTTTCACTGAGAGGTATGGAGATATAACTCACCTGATCACCATCCGTGTAGACGAACAGTTGATTCAAGCCATGGTTCATTTCTGGGACCCAGCTTATCAGTGTTTCACCTTCAATCAAGAAGACATGACTCCAACCATAGAAGAGTATGCTGCTTTACTCCGCATCGACAATGTATAATTCAGCAAATATATGTGAAGGAGCCTAAGCCGATGACCTTCAAGAAAAGTTAGTGAGGCTGACAGACATGACTGATGCATGGGCTGAAAAACAGATAAAGAAGAAGAATGAAACAACTTGCATTCCATGGTCCTCTCTACGAGATTTGGCTCTGAACCATCCCGACATGCTGAAAAGGGTAAATCATTCGCTTTGGCCATTTATGGTTTGGTCATTTTCCCAAAAGTTCTCGAGCATCTCGAAGTTGCAGAAGTTGATTTCTTCAAAGGTTAAAACAAGAAGTCAACCCTGTCCCGACTATCCTAGCCGAGACCTTCAGGTCCCTGAGTACTTGTCGAAGGGTTGGAAAGGGACAATTTAGTGGATGTGCTCAGTTGCTCAATGTTTGGATTTTGAGTCATTTTTGGAAAGTAGAGCGCACTCCGTTCCATATGTTTTCAAAAACATTTGCCTCGCTAGAAGCTTACCTCAAGAAAGAATGGCCGAAGGAAGTTACCGAGCAACATTGGGTATCAGTCTTTCAGAAACTTCGCACCGAGGATATAATATGGAGAGCACCCTGGATCCGTCCTTCAGTTCTGCTATACAAATGTGGAAGCCAAGATTGGGTACCTTTACTCGGGTTATGGGGAGGAGTTGGATATGCTCCGCTATTAGTCCAAAGGCAATTTTCTTCGCGACAATTTCGGCCCGCAACTGGAGGATTAGCACAGTTCGAGTTCGCTTTCGCGAGTGAAGGATATATGAAGAGAGTCCGAGACACTGCAAAGTCTTGGAAGGAAATTCCTCTCATAGAATTATCCTTGTATGTTGATACCCTTACCTAAGATTACGACATATGGAGGAAGCAACGGGTAAATAGTCAGCAAATCTCGTTAACAAACTACACTATCCAGAATCCTTTCTCGGAGGAAATACCGTCCGAGCTGGAAATAGCTAGACAAGAATTCGAACGAGAAAAAGCTAAGATGTTTAGAGACCTTAGTACCCTTCAAGAAGAAAACTGTCAGCTGAAGATTGAAGTTTAGGTTGAAAGGTCTAGAACTGAAAAAGTACAAAGAGAAGCCGAGATCGTGAGAAACGACTTAAGGGACCTTCATTTGGAAAACAAGAAATTAAGAACCACTATAAAGAATAGTGGGTTGGGCAAGTCGACAGCAGTGTGGAAGGAAGAAATTAGCAATATTAAGGGAGGAATAGAATTTTAAAAGGGAAAAGCAAAGAAAGAGGAGGAAAAGGCTGCGCGTGCTGTGATAGAGTTAAGAAGGAAGAACGCCGAGTATGAAATGGTGACTGCAGAATTTGCGAATAGTCAATCTGAACATCAAGAATTAAAAAGGAAAACACGAGATCTAGAAAATATGCTGCAATCTCGTCAACAACAATTAGATAACCTCCTGAAGGCACTAGAAGAAAAGAGTGAGCAGTACGATAGGGACATTCATACGTATGAAGGAACTCTCAAAGAAAAAGAAATGCAACTCGACTTCTTGATCAATGAAATTCGCAAAGCGGCTATACAAGTTGTTCAATTATTAGATGAAGCCGAAGTTCTCAGTTGCCAATTCCCCCTGAGCCAAAGATCGAGCATATCAGAGTTTTTAGAGCAAGTGAAGAAACAAGGCAATGTGGCTAGGAAATTTGTGTAACTGTCAGAAAAATGGAAACTTTTTGTAATAGACTATGTTGATAAATGAAATGCCTAAATATGGGGCTATCTTGAAATCAACACCAAATTCTTGCATGTTTACTCATAACTAACATTTATGCATCATTTATTCTTTGGACATTTATCCATTCATATACTCATTCATTCATTCATCGCGTGTACATATCACCATAATCATCCACCGAGACTAAAGAACCGTATAATCCGCAGTTGCAAGACTTCAAATCTGGAACCACGCCATTCCTATAAAACGCACCGACAAGCTAGAGTAATGGAAGCTGAATTCAATGAGAGAATTGAAAGGATGGAAAGGGCTCAAAAGGAATTACAAGAGCAACTGGCCAAATCGCAACAAGAGACGAGAGACCTAATGGTTAGATCTCGAGAGGAATCACTCAAGTAAAGAGATCAGATGGATAAAATTATGGAGATGATGACAACTTTGGTCAAAGGAAAAATGCAGAACCCCGATGTTATAGAACCTCAGTCAAGAATTCACCACGATCAGGATCCACTGTATCCCCCGGGATTCACTCCACCGCCCGCATATACAACACAAAGAGGGTATACTCAAGGGGAACCCACAAGCTTGGAACATCGACCTATGCCACCTGCTCCACCCACTAATTTGGGGTAAGGAATATTCGCGCCGAACCCAGGGGCTAGTCCTGCTGATCCACTAGTTCTGGATCTGGATGACCCAGCGGAGGTAGCCCAGTTGAAATTGGATAACCATGACGCAAAATATAGGAGTCTAGAGGAAAGACTCAAAGCAATAGAAGGCATTGAAGCCTTCTCCGCACTAGGTGCCAAAGAACTCAGTTTGGTACCTGATCTAATTTTGCCTCCGAAGTTCAAAGTGCCTGATTTTGAGAAGTATGATGGGACAAGGTGCCCAAAAGCACATCTCATTATGTTCTGTCGAAAATGACCGGTTATGTGAACGAGGATAAACTACTCATACATTGCTTTCAAGATAGTCTAACAGGGTCAGCTCTTCGGTGGTACAATCAACTTAGTAGAGAAAAGATTCGATCCTGGAAGGACTTGGCGTCAGCATTTTGCGAGCAGTACAAGCATGTATTGGATATGGTGCCAGACCGTATGACCTTGCAAATGATGGAGAAAAAGCCATCAGAGACTTTTAGACAGTATGCATAGAGATGGAAAGACGTCTCAGCTCAAGTGGAACCCCCACTAACAAAAACAGAGATAACCATTCTCTTTATCAATACTTTAAAGGCACCGTTTTATGACAAATTAGTGGGAAGTGCCATGGAGGATTTCGCAAATATTGTAATATCCGGTGAACTCATAGAGAATGCCGTCAAGAGCGGAAGAATGGAAGGATCAGAAGGCTCAAGAAAAGCAACACCCGTAAGGAAGAAAGAGCCAGAAGCCCACATGGTGGGAACTGGGAGTCGTTACATTCCTAATTCGTATCCTAACCAACCCCGACCTCGAAATTATCCACCCCGAATTTCTATTATCCCCTCAAACCCCTTACTACCAAGCACCACATCCGTCCTACCCCGTATACGCCACGAACAACCAAAGACCCATCACCACTTTCCCACAAAACACGGTACCCGCCCAAAGCCAACCCAGAAACGAACCAAGACCAGCAAGGCATAATGCCGAGAGACCGCAATTTACCCCCATCCCTGTGTCGTATGGGGAATTGTACCCAAAACTTTTGGAGAAACAATTGATATCTCCCTATTACATGGCCCTCCTTAAACCTCCATACCCGAAATGGTACGATCCAAACGCTAGTTGTGCGTACCATGCGGGGAACCAGGGGCATTCTACTGAGAACTGTCTTGCTTTCAAAAGGAGAGTTCAAGGGCTCATCGATGCGGCATTTTGCGATTTGATGGTACCGGCAGTACGACCGGGAATCCATTCCCAAACCACACCGAAGGGAATGTGAGCGCGGTAGGAGAGGAGGATAAACGACAAAGTAGAAGATGGGTTTCTGAAGTAAGAACACCTCTGCAGAGAATCTGGGAGGTACTAAGTGAGAAAGAGTTGCTCTGTCGTTTTAACGGAGTATCCAAAGGAAAGATGCAAAAGGTCACAGTTTTTGCGAGCTCCATGGTATTGGGGAGCATAACATTCAGTCCTGCGAGGAATTCAGAAGTTTACTGCAAAGTATGATGGACAATAAGGAGATTGGGATTTTTTGTAAAGCCAAAGAGGCCGATAGTGGAGAAATATGTGCCTCTGACAATCAATCATCAGGTTTCCCATATAGCGCCGACCAAACGTTAATAATCTATTATGACGCGAAGAAGGAGCCGGTGATACCAAAAATGATAATTAAAGTACCATCTCCTTTCCCTTATAAGGACAATAAAATAGTACCGTGGAAGTACGATGTCAACATCATTACACCTGAAGGTGAAAAGCTTGAAGCCACAACTGAAGACATTGGGGAAGTAGGTCATTTTACCCGCAGTGGACGGTGCTATTCTAAATAAGTTGAACCGATAAAGAAAAGTAGCGACTTGAAGCAAAAAGGGAAAGCAGTGATGCACGAAGTCGAAGTCGAGCAAGAAATTCCACCCGTGCAAGAAACTAAAAAGCCTGTGAATGAGGAAGAAGCTCAAGAATTCTTGAAATTTATTAAGCACACGAGTATATGTGGTGGAACAATTGAGCAAGCAGCCAGCGCGAATCTCAGTTCTATCTCTACTGTTAAATTCAGAGCCACACCGGAATACTTTATTGAAGGTATTAAATCAAGCTTATGTGGCCAACAACATATCTGTCGAAAAGCTTGATAGGTGGGTAAACAATCTGAATGCGGACAATTTCTCTCTTTTAGTGATGATGAGATACCGCCAAATGGTAGAGGCTTGGTGAAAGCACTGCATATCACGACTCGTTGTAAGGGATACATAATACCAAACGTACTCATCGATAATGGGTCAGCGTTAAATGTTATGCCATTGGCCACACTTTCCAGAATACCGATGGATTTGTCCTACTTAAGGCCCTGTCATTCCACGTAAGGGCATTCGACGGGACGAGGCGCGAAGTATGGGAAAGATCGAAATCCATTTGGAAGTGGGCCCTTACATTTATGATGTCGAGTTCCAAGTCATGGACATTACACCCTCTTATAACTGCCTTTTGGGAAGACCTTGGATCCATTCTGC
Organism: Gossypium hirsutum; assembly: GCF_007990345.1. Taxonomy (NCBI): domain Eukaryota; kingdom Viridiplantae; phylum Streptophyta; class Magnoliopsida; order Malvales; family Malvaceae; genus Gossypium; species Gossypium hirsutum. The sequence goes on from NC_053433.1 coordinate 110,479,689, forward strand.
TGGAGTAGTCCCATCATCCCTCCATCAAAAGGTAAAATTTATCATGGATGGCTGTTTGGTCACAGTCGAGGGCGAAGAAGACATTGTCGCATCTATCTCTGCTGATGCGCCATACCTGGAAGTAAGCAAGGACGCAATGGAATGTTCCTTTCGATCCCTTGAATTCATCAATCCACTTTCGTCGCTAAGGGAAACAGAATTGATGACAAAACTGTCGAGAAATACCAGGATGGGTGTCAAGTTGACCGTAGAAAGGGAGCTCGTGCGAGAAGAGGTTTAGGGAGACATCTGCAAGGAATAGTTAGGGCTTTAAAGCCAGTGCACCACAAGGCCAAATACGGTTTGGGGTTCAGCCTGACATGCGTCAAAGAAGAAGACAGTGGAAGAAGGATCAAGAGAGAAGAATTGCAAGAACTTTGGGCCGAGAACCAGAATGGGAACCAATAGAGTACCCTTTTTGTCAAAAACATTTACATCTGGGGAATGATGTACCCTGGACAAGATGATCCATGAAACATGCTGGGGTTAATTGAAAGGGGTTTTCAGAATGTCAGTATAAATGTCATTGACAAAGGGGCTGGTGCAAGTAAAGATGTCTCGAGGATACGCCCTTGCCCTCCTGGTTTCATGTTGAACAATTGGACTGCCGATGAGCTTCTTGTAGTTTATAAGTCTTCAGAGTAATGCTAAACATTAACTTTCTATTGTGTCCTTAGATATAATAGAATTCTTTTGTAAGAGCTTGCATTCGCTCTTTATCATTTAAATGAATATCAATGAAGATGCATTTTGTCACGATTTTTCGCATTATCACTAATTTCATAATCATTTTTCATTTCATAGCCTATCCTTACATTTGCCTCATTGCCACGACATAATATTTTGTTTGTTGTTTCCAATACTTGGATGTCCCTCTATAGCTTCCTTTTCCATTCAACTTTCAGGTGCTTAGATATTGACGACATGAATAAGCCCGTTACGAATCTTGAAATTGATTTTGAGAAGGCTGTTTGCTTAGGAGAATTTGAAGCCGAAGAAAATGCTGAAGATTATGTCTCGTCTCCTGAATTGTTAAGAATGGTGGAATAAGAGGATAAACAGATTTTGCCTCATCAAGAATCAGTTGAAACAATAAATCTGGGAACTGAAGAAAGGAGGCAAGAAGTGAAGATTGGGACTTCTATTTCAGGAGGCACCAGGCATAATTTGATTGCTTTGCTCCGCGAATACAAAGATATATTCACATGGTCCTATCAGGACATGCCAGGATTGGATGAAGATGTAGCGGTCCATAAGCTCCCATTAAACAGAATGCAAGCCTATTCAACAAAAGCTAAGACAGATGAGGCCTGAGATGTTGTTGAAGATAAAAGAGGAAGTCAAGAAGCAATTTGGTGCTGGCTTCCTACAAGCCTCTAAATATCCAAATGGGTGGCTAACATAGTCTCGGTACCAAAAAAAGACGGCAAAGTACGAATGTGCGTGGATTATCGTGACCTGAATCGAGCAAGTCCTAAAGATAACTTTCCCTTACCACATATTGACACGTTGGTGGACAACACAGCAAAACATTCATTGTTTTCTTTCATGGATGGATTCTCGGGGTATAATCAGATCAAGATGGCCCCTGAGGATATGGAGAAAACTACCTTCATAACAATGTGGGGAACACTCTGCTACAAGGTGATGCCATTCGGGTTAAAGAATGATGGGGCAACATATCAGAGGGCTATGGTAACGTTATTCCATGACATGATACATAAAGAAATAGAGGTCTACGTCGACGACATGATTGCTAAATCCCGAGGGGAAGAAGAGCATGTAGTGAACCTCAAGAAGTTGTTTGAAAGGCTGAGAAAGTTTCAGCTAAAGCTTAATCCAGCCAAATGTACATTTGGGGCTACCTCGGGAAAGTTGCTAGGCTTCATTGTCAGTGAAAGAGGCATCGAAGTTGATCTAGATAAAATAAAAGACATCCGAGAATTACCACCTCCGCGCACGCAAAAGGAAGTTAGAGGATTTTTAGGGAGATTAAACTACATCGCCCGATTTATCGCTCAACTTACCAACCAATGTGACCCAATCTTTCGGCTTCTTCGAAAACATAACTCGGGAGAATGGAACGATGAATGCCAGGTGACCTTTGATAAGATAAAACAATATTTGTCCAGTCCTCCAGTGCTAGTACCGCCAACTCCGGGAAGACCATTAATTTTGTATCTGACAGTGATTGAAAATTCAATGGGTTGCGTACTGGGACAACATGACGAGTCAGGAAAGAAAGAAAAGGCGATCTACTACCTCAGCAAAAAGTTCACTGAATATGAGGCAAAATATTCGTCCATTGAGAAATATTGTTGCACTCTGGTTTGGGTAGCTCGGAGACTCAGACAATATATGTTGTATCATACGACATGGCTAATTTCAAAGTTGGACCCAATAAAATACATGATGGAATCGCCGGCACTATCAGGAAGAATGGCACGATGGCAGATCCTCCTTTCGGAATATGACATTGCCTATGTAAGTCAGAAGTCGATAAAAGGGAGCACAATAGCTGACTTCTTAGCAACTCGAACGACAAAGGAATATGAGCCTTTAAGATTCGATTTCCCAGACGAAGACTTAATGTGCATCACAGAAATAGAATCCGAGTTATCAAAAGAGAAGTCATGGAAGATGTGATTTGATGGTGCGTCAAATGCTTTAGGGCATGGAATTGGCGCAATCCTGGTATCACTAGACGGGAATCATTATCCGTTCACTGCAAGACTGAACTTCTTCTGTACCAATAATATCGCAGAATGTGAGGCTTGTATCATGGGGCTTCGTGCAGCTATCGAACGAAACATCGAGATCTTGGAGGTGTACGGGGACTCAGCCCTAGTGATTTACCAAATCTGTGGAGAGTGGAAAGTGAGGGACTCAAAATTGATTAAGTACAGCGATTTAGTGGCTAGATTGATCAAGGAATTCAAAGAAATAACTTTTCATTACTTCCCACGAGAAGAGAACCAACTGGCTGATGCCCTGGCCACTTTGGCTTCAATGTTCAAAGTAAGTAGAGAAGCAGAAATAATGCCCCTCAAAATGAGCATATACGAGGTCCCTGCACACTGTTGTAGCATTGAGAAATAAGTAGACGGACGACCTTGGTTCCATGATATCTTAGAATATATCAAGAATCAAAGGTATCCCGAACAAGCGAATGAGAATCATAAAAGAACAATTAGAAGAATGGCAGCGAGATTTGTTCTTGATGGGGATATCCTGTATAAAAGAGGAAAGGATCAGATGCTTTTGAGATGTGTGGATGATGTTGAAGCCAGAAAAATACTTGAAGAGGTCCATGAGGGAATTTGCGGAATGCATGCCAATGGTTTCAATATGGCCAGAAAGATCATGAGACTCGGTTATTATTGGCTGACAATGGAAAGTGACTGCATCAATTTTGCCAGAAAATGCCACAAATGTCAAATCTACGGCGATAAAATTCATGTAGCCCCTTCACCCCTTCATGTCATGACTTCTCCGTGGCCTTTTTCTATGTGGGGCATGGATGTTATAGGGCCAATTTCTCCAAAAGCATCAAATGGACATCGATTCATTTTTGTGGTTATCGATTACTTCACAAAATGGATAGAAGCCGCTTCGTTTGCCAATGTGACAAGGACTGCAGTTTGCAAGTTTTTGAAAAAGAAATCATTTGCTGATATGGTTTGCCTGAAAGAATCATTCAGATAACGCCACGAATCTGAACAATCAGATGATGAAAGAAGTGTGCGAGCAGTTCCAAATAAAGCATCATAATTCCTCGCCCTATCGCCCAAAGATGAACGGGGCTGTTGAAGCAGGCAACAAAAATATCAAGAGGACCATTGGGAAAATGACTGAGACATATAAAGATTGGCACGAGAAGCTACCATTTGCTTTGTATGCATATCGTACATCTGTGCGAACATCTACGGAAGCAACTCCTTTCTCTCTGGTCTATGGAATGGAAGCTGTGCTACCTATCGAGGTTGAAATCCCCTCGCTGAGAGTCTTAATGGAATCAAAGTTAGAAGAAGCAGATGGGTTCGAGCTCGATATGATCAGTTGAACCTCATCAAAGAAAAACGTCTAAGGGCAATTTGTCACGGGCAGATGTACCAGAAGAGAATGATCGCGGCCCATGACAAGAAGGTACAGCCAAGAGAATTCCATGAAGGGGAACTTGTGCTGAGAAAAATTCTCCCAATACAAAAAGACCTGCGAGGAAAATGGGCACCAAATTGGGAAGGACCATACGTTGTAAAGAAGGCATTCTCAGGCGGAGCTTTGATCCTTACCAAGATGGATGGGAAGGAGTTACCGAATCCAGTGAACTCAGATGCTGTAAAGAAATATTATGCTTAAAAAAGGAAAATCAAGATGAAAACCCTAAGAGGGCATTTAAAAAAAAAAGATTTTCTTTCAAAAAAAAGGGGATCAAGGCGAAAACCCGCAAAGGGCGTCTTGATTAGTACAAAAAGATTAGGATGAAAACCCGAGAGGGCGTCCTAATGAAACAAACCTGGCGGTCGAACGATAGGTCAAGCAGTGAGGCTACAATATTTGAAGTATTTCTGAAAGCTCGAAATCTTCTACGCAAGAAGCCGCGCTCGAAAAGATTTTTGATTGAGGAGCGAGGAAGAGTTCATGTGTTGAATATCTAGAGCATTTGTATCCGTTGAATACGATCCTTTCTTTCTTTTTGACATTTTTTACTCTCATTGTTTTACTTGCTTTGTTTGCCACATTTGAAATAGATGAACATGAAATATCATTTTTGTCCCTATCTGACCTTTTTCATGCATCTCATTATTTACATGATAAATGGTGAAATGACATACTCTAAACAAAAGAAATGTTAAGCATTACCTGGATGAAAATTTAATAAGCACAAGAGTCTCAAAGTAAGAACAAAGTTCAATCGGGGGCAGAAGAGTGATATCTGAGAAACGTCGATTACTCGTAAAGCTTGAAGATGGGTACGAGGCCTAAAGAGAAAGTCGAGAATCAAAGCAATGAACGCAGATCCTCAACAATCATGGCGAAAAGGACATACGACAAATATGCTTAAGGAGCACTGCATAATCATGTAGGCATAAAGGCATTTAAGACAAACATGTGCATATCATGATGACATCATGCATGGCATATACAGGTAATCCAGTAAAGCAAGAGGATGTGATGATAGCTGTACTGAATCAAAGGAAAAGACACCTGAGTTCTACCAAATGACAAGTTTTGGTATTTTGACGTTTTTACTTTTGCTTTCAGAAATCAACTCATATTGCGAGAGGTGAGTTGAGCCTTGGCTCGTATGCCGAGGTATTTTCATTTTTTGCTTTTTTTAATTCATGTTTTCAGAAAATCAACTCATATTGCGAGAAGTGAGTTGAGCCTCAAGACACGTTGAGGTAATTTCAATTTATGCTTCAAAAAAATCAACTCATATTGCGAGAAGTGAGTTGAGCCTCGGTGCACGCCGAGGTATTTTCAAATTCTCTTGTTCAAATCCTGTCTTTAATTTTTACTTTTCCAAAATCAACTCATATTGCGAGAGGTGAGTTGAGCCTCAAGACACGTTGAGGTAATTTCAATTTATGTTTCAAAAATCAACTCATATTGCGAGAGGTGAGTTGAGCCTCGGGGCACGCTGAGGTATTTTCAATTTCTACTTTCCAATTCTAGTTTTTCAAAAATCAACTCATATTGCGAGAGGTGAGTTGAGCCTTTCAATTTATATTTTTCAAAAAAATCAACTCATATTGCGAGAGGTGAGTTGAGCCTTTTAATTTCTGTTTTTCAAAAAGCAACTCATATTGCGAGAGGTGAGTTGTACCTTTTTGTTTTTCAAAATCAACTCATATTGCAAGAGATGAGTTGAGCCTCGGGTCACATGTCGAGGTATTTTCAAATTCTGTTTTTAATTTTTACTTTCCTAAAACCAACTCATATTGTGAGAGGTGAGTCAAGCCTCGGGGCACGCTAAGGTATTTTCAATTTCTGCTTTTCAATTCCTACTTTTCAAAAAAATCAGCTCATATTGTGAGAGGTGAGTTGAGCCTCAGGTCACGCTAAGGTATTTTCAATTTCTGTTTTCAATTTATGTTGTTCAAGAATCAACTCATATTGCGAGAGGTGGGTTGAACTTTTTAATTTCTACTTTTTCAAAATTAGCTCATATTGCTAGAGGTGAGTTGAGCCTCGGGGCACGCTGAGGTATTTTCAATTTTTTGTGTGTTTTAATTTCAACTCATATTGCGAGAGGTGAGTCGAGCCTCAGGACACGCTGAGGTAATTTCAATTTTTGTTGTCAAAAAAAATCAACTCATATTGCGAAAAGTGAGTTGAGCCTCAGTTCACATGCTGAGATATTTTCAGTTTTTGTTTTTAATGTCTATTTTTAAAGAGTCAATTCATATTGCGAGAAACGAGTTGAACTCAAGATCACATGCCGAGTCAAGAATAAAGATTGGAGCTAATTGAAGATGTCAGATTTTGTCTCCTGAAGTTACAGTGGAGCTGATCGAGGGTATCAGATCTTGCCTTGCTAGAGTTACAGAAGAGAAAATCGCAAATTTCATCTCACAGAAGCAATAGAAAAGCAGATCAAAGCCGTAGACTTTATTTCTCTGGAGTTACAATAAAGTAGATCGAAGACACAAATCTCATATTCTTGAAGTTACATTGGAGTAGATTGAAGCTACAAGGCATATGTCAGAAGATGTAGTGGATTGAATCTAAAGCTACAAGATGCAGTGACTGGAAGAAGACTATCTGAACAAGAAGAGCACCAATGAAGTCAAGACTCGCAACACAGGGCAAAATTGGCCTTTCTTTGTGTCTTTGCTCTATTCTCGTTACACGACAATGAGCAAAGAGGGGCAGCTGTACAGGCCAATTTTAGCTACTATTACAGAGAACCCATTTACAGTTTTATAATCCCTCAACCCAATTTCAAACCCCATTAAATCACTAACCCATTAAACCCCAAAACCCAACTAACCTACCCTAACCTAAACAGCCCAATACCCATTAAGCCCAACTAATACATCAGCCAACCCAAAATTCAAACCCCATTTACAACCAAAACCCAATAATACAATACCCAAACCCAATTTACAAACCCTAACAACCCAAGCCCACTATCTAAAAAATTTCAGCAGCAAACCCTAGCCACCAAAGTCTTCAACCGCTCTCCCCTCTTCAGCCTCCTCCACTCCTCTGACACCAGCACCATCCCTGGTCACCCCATACCTAGCCATCGCCCATGCTTCTGCCTGCAAAATGAAATAAACGCCAAGGCAGAAGCAGCCAGCACAAGCAGTAGCAGAGAATAAAACAAACAATACTTTCATATAGGAATCGGCTATAAAGCCGAAATGGAAAATCTGTAAATGGGGGGATTTTTTCTATGAAAAAAAAGATTTTCTTTCAATATTAACAGATTGAATACAAGAACCATTCGAAAATACATATACAATCAGGGGCTCTAACACCAAATCGGAGAATCAAATCTAAAACCTAAGGTGACTTTTTTTTCATTTTTTCTTTACTGTTTTGAGTTTATTTTTTACACAAAAATACTAAAAAATATCAAAACACATAAAAACATATGTTTTATTAAGCAAAAAAAAAAGAAATTTTACCTTTTCCGGCCACCGTGCGCGGTGGCTGGCGCCAGCGCCGACGAGTCTCAGTGACCGTCTGGCAACCGGACCCCTGGCCGGAATCCCACCGGAAATCGTCCTCTCCCTCTACCTCTCCCTTTCTTTTTCTTTTTTTTTCCTTTCCCCATCCCCAAATGATTTTTTTTAAAATTTTTAACTTATATAGGGGACCGCAACGCACCGTTTTGGTCCCCCCTTTAATAAATAAAACGACGTCATTTTGGACGCACCAGGGCAGGATCCGCGTGTTTCGTAGCGGAAGGGCAATTTGCGTGCTCGGCCCTTCCGCTTTTCTAAGATTTCACAAGTACGTTTTTTATGTTTTGTAATTCGGCCCTAGAATTTTTCATCGTTTTCAATCTGGTCTCCGTGCTGCGCAGCGTTTAGATAGTTGGGATTATTTGCGATTTTGGTCCCTCTAGGTTGCGCGCGCCTCACATTTTGATCCCTTCTCTTTGTTTCCTTTTTAAATTGACCCCACAACTTTGTTTTTAATTTAATTTTAGTCCTTTTTCGTTACTTTTATTTCCTTATTAAATACTCTTATTATTTTTATATTATTAATTTTATTATTATTAATATTATTATGTATTAGTTTATGTTTTATTATACAATTATATATTTATAATATGTATACACGCTTAATATATTTGTATATACTTATATAATATTAGTACTAAAAGTTTTATTTTAATATGTATATATTACGTAAATGTTTAAAATTATATATGTACGTATATTCTTCATTATGTTCTTAATACTATACTTTACATATATCGTACATTTTTGTTTCAAGTTTGCTTTCATGTATTGTTTAGTCAAAATTGTTTTATTACTCATTTTAAAATTGTTTCACATACTTTGCTTTAAACATTATATCTCTTTCATATTATGCACATCATTTTTAACTCTATATTGTATATCACAATCTCATATATTATGTACGTACTTCTCATATTATTAGTTATGTATATATTCTTTACATTATCTTATGTACATATATTTTTCATATTATATTATATACCTATCCTTTTGATACCATGTTGTATATATTTTCAATACTATATTACAAAAATTTTTACCATATTATGTATGTTATGTATATACGTTTTAATGTTTTTGTACTATCTTATATGTATATTTTAATAACTATATGAGGTATGTATTTTTAACACCGTATTATGTATGTAACTTTCAACATCATTGTATACACACTTTTTAATACTATGTTATTTATACGTTTTTATAGGTATCGTGTACATGCTCTAAATACCATCATGTATATAGTTTTTTATTGTTACTATTATGTATACATATATGTAGTATCATTAATAGTTCTAATATCATGCTCCCATCACTTTGCTAACTACTATTATATGTTTGTATATATTAATCCTTATTTCGCGTTTAATACTATTGTTAACATATTTAATATCGCATATATGGCCATTGTTTTAATATTCTCGTCGTATTTATCATTTATTTCAACATATTTCTAGCCCTTCCATTTGTTCACTTTTATTTCATATCAATTTTGCTTGGCATTTCTTCGAAAATCTTATTCTCGTTTTCTAATTAATTTCAATAATCGAGGCAACATATCGACTTAACATTAAGTCATCGAGTTCATCGCTATGTTGGGTGAACGTCAATTGACACGTGTTAAAGTGATATACCCTTCTCAAAAAACGGAATAAACTAAAATTTCTCGTTTTTTAATCGGATCATGACTAAATTTTACATTGAACCCGAATTTTTGAAAATCAAGACAACCTGTGTTTATGAGATACCAATTTTTGGGCGTCGCGAGGGTGCTAATACCTTCCTTGCGCGTAACCGACTCCCGAACCTTAATTTTTCTCTGGCTTTTAACGTAGACCTAAACTCGGCCTTTTTCTCGTTTTTAAAGAAAAAAGAAATTTATTAGGTGTCCGATCACACCTAGGAAAAAGGATCGGTGGCGACTCCCCCTTGTTAATAAAATCGAAAGTTAAATTTCAAACGTTTAATAAATTGCCACAATTAGCGATCGAAAGCAAATTTTTACGTCGCTACAGCTGGCGACTCCACTGGGGACAAAACTTGCGAGTCGAGTAGAATTAAACACGTTTTGTCAAAATTTTCAAATTTCTTTGTTCAAAGTAAATATTTGGTCGTGATCCTAAAATCTCGTTTTCAAAATTCATGCATTTGTACAGTGTTGTAAATATTTCTTCTAACTTGTTATTTGGTTGTTTTTCAGTTTTCAATTTTTATGGTTTTAATTTTGGTTTAGTTTCTTTAAGTAAAACATAAAGGTTTATGAGTTTTTCCCCACACACCGTGCACTTGCATTTTTTGCATAACATGAGTTCTTTACCCGGGCTCCGTCCGTTTAAGTGAAAGTAAACGCTACGCCTTCGTGAGTTAACTCGTCCCTCCGTACAGGCTAGTGAATACTTTCGGGTTACATATGACTTATGCTTTCGTGAGTTAACTTGTCCCTCCGCATAGGCATAAGTAAATTTAATCCCTCGAATTGAACTCGTGAGCCTGTGATGGGTTATGACAGAGGCTTCGTGTCGATCTTAGCAAATGATAGTACGAGCAATTCGAGTACCTGTCTAGAATCGAGACTGCATATAATGAACCATACGAGCTATCCAATTAGAGCCATGCCAAACCTCTGTCCGCTTATAGTCACCAAAATAAGTACACGGGGAAAATGCCTTTTGCCTTTCATTTACACTGTTTATGCAAAAGAATTGGATTGGGTAGTTTAATTTGTTTTCAAATTATATTTGTGGTGTTTACTAACCAAGTTTGTTTGTTTTTATTTTTATTTTCATCATGCATCATAGGCATCATACTAGGAAGGTGTTGATTAAAGGTTGGTTGCCAAAAAACGGGTTTCTGATGGAAGAGTCAATTACACAAATAACCGAGAAGAATGCCGTGGTTAGGGACTGGTCTCTAAAAACTCAGAGAGAAAAGGGGGATAGTCTAGTGGAAGGGTGCATTGTCAATTTGCCCGAACATATAACTGTAAATGTTCGCCAAAATAACCTTGAGGATTTGGTTCGAATTTGGAAACAGTGGGATTCAGACACTAGAGACATTTTCACTGAGAGGTATGGAGATATAACTCACCTGATCACCATCCGTGTAGACGAACAGTTGATTCAAGCCATGGTTCATTTCTGGGACCCAGCTTATCAGTGTTTCACCTTCAATCAAGAAGACATGACTCCAACCATAGAAGAGTATGCTGCTTTACTCCGCATCGACAATGTATAATTCAGCAAAATATATGTGAAGGAGCCTAAGCCGATGACCTTCAAGAAAAAGTTAGTGAGGCTGACAGACATGACTGATGCATGGGCTGAAAAACAGATAAAGAAGAAGAATGAAACAACTTGCATTCCATGGTCCTCTCTACGAGATTTGGCTCTGAACCATCCCGACATGCTGAAAAGGGTAAATCATTCGCTTTGGCCATTTATGGTTTGGTCATTTTCCCAAAAGTTCTCGAGCATCTCGAAGTTGCAGAAGTTGATTTCTTCAAAAGGTTAAAACAAGAAGTCAACCCTGTCCCGACTATCCTAGCCGAGACCTTCAGGTCCCTGAGTACTTGTCGAAGGGTTGGAAAGGGACAATTTAGTGGATGTGCTCAGTTGCTCAATGTTTGGATTTTGAGTCATTTTTGGAAAGTAGAGCGCACTCCGTTCCATATGTTTTCAAAAACATTTGCCTCGCTAGAAGCTTACCTCAAGAAAGAATGGCCGAAGGAAGTTACCGAGCAACATTGGGTATCAGTCTTTCAGAAACTTCGCACCGAGGATATAATATGGAGAGCACCCTGGATCCGTCCTTCAGTTCTGCTATACAAATGTGGAAGCCAAGATTGGGTACCTTTACTCGGGTTATGGGGAGGAGTTGGATATGCTCCGCTATTAGTCCAAAGGCAATTTTCTTCGCGACAATTTCGGCCCGCAACTGGAGGATTAGCACAGTTCGAGTTCGCTTTCGCGAGTGAAGGATATATGAAGAGAGTCCGAGACACTGCAAAGTCTTGGAAGGAAATTCCTCTCATAGAATTATCCTTGTATGTTGATACCCTTACCTAAGATTACGACATATGGAGGAAGCAACGGGTAAATAGTCAGCAAATCTCGTTAACAAACTACACTATCCAGAATCCTTTCTCGGAGGAAATACCGTCCGAGCTGGAAATAGCTAGACAAGAATTCGAACGAGAAAAAGCTAAGATGTTTAGAGACCTTAGTACCCTTCAAGAAGAAAACTGTCAGCTGAAGATTGAAGTTTAGGTTGAAAGGTCTAGAACTGAAAAAGTACAAAGAGAAGCCGAGATCGTGAGAAACGACTTAAGGGACCTTCATTTGGAAAACAAGAAATTAAGAACCACTATAAAGAATAGTGGGTTGGGCAAGTCGACAGCAGTGTGGAAGGAAGAAATTAGCAATATTAAGGGAGGAATAGAATTTTAAAAGGGAAAAGCAAAGAAAGAGGAGGAAAAGGCTGCGCGTGCTGTGATAGAGTTAAGAAGGAAGAACGCCGAGTATGAAATGGTGACTGCAGAATTTGCGAATAGTCAATCTGAACATCAAGAATTAAAAAGGAAAACACGAGATCTAGAAAATATGCTGCAATCTCGTCAACAACAATTAGATAACCTCCTGAAGGCACTAGAAGAAAAGAGTGAGCAGTACGATAGGGACATTCATACGTATGAAGGAACTCTCAAAGAAAAAGAAATGCAACTCGACTTCTTGATCAATGAAATTCGCAAAGCGGCTATACAAGTTGTTCAATTATTAGATGAAGCCGAAGTTCTCAGTTGCCAATTCCCCCTGAGCCAAAGATCGAGCATATCAGAGTTTTTAGAGCAAGTGAAGAAACAAGGCAATGTGGCTAGGAAATTTGTGTAACTGTCAGAAAAATGGAAACTTTTTGTAATAGACTATGTTGATAAATGAAATGCCTAAATATGGGGCTATCTTGAAATCAACACCAAATTCTTGCATGTTTACTCATAACTAACATTTATGCATCATTTATTCTTTGGACATTTATCCATTCATATACTCATTCATTCATTCATCGCGTGTACATATCACCATAATCATCCACCGAGACTAAAGAACCGTATAATCCGCAGTTGCAAGACTTCAAATCTGGAACCACGCCATTCCTATAAAACGCACCGACAAGCTAGAGTAATGGAAGCTGAATTCAATGAGAGAATTGAAAGGATGGAAAGGGCTCAAAAGGAATTACAAGAGCAACTGGCCAAATCGCAACAAGAGACGAGAGACCTAATGGTTAGATCTCGAGAGGAATCACTCAAGTAAAGAGATCAGATGGATAAAATTATGGAGATGATGACAACTTTGGTCAAAGGAAAAATGCAGAACCCCGATGTTATAGAACCTCAGTCAAGAATTCACCACGATCAGGATCCACTGTATCCCCCGGGATTCACTCCACCGCCCGCATATACAACACAAAGAGGGTATACTCAAGGGGAACCCACAAGCTTGGAACATCGACCTATGCCACCTGCTCCACCCACTAATTTGGGGTAAGGAATATTCGCGCCGAACCCAGGGGCTAGTCCTGCTGATCCACTAGTTCTGGATCTGGATGACCCAGCGGAGGTAGCCCAGTTGAAATTGGATAACCATGACGCAAAATATAGGAGTCTAGAGGAAAGACTCAAAGCAATAGAAGGCATTGAAGCCTTCTCCGCACTAGGTGCCAAAGAACTCAGTTTGGTACCTGATCTAATTTTGCCTCCGAAGTTCAAAGTGCCTGATTTTGAGAAGTATGATGGGACAAGGTGCCCAAAAGCACATCTCATTATGTTCTGTCGAAAATGACCGGTTATGTGAACGAGGATAAACTACTCATACATTGCTTTCAAGATAGTCTAACAGGGTCAGCTCTTCGGTGGTACAATCAACTTAGTAGAGAAAAGATTCGATCCTGGAAGGACTTGGCGTCAGCATTTTGCGAGCAGTACAAGCATGTATTGGATATGGTGCCAGACCGTATGACCTTGCAAATGATGGAGAAAAAGCCATCAGAGACTTTTAGACAGTATGCATAGAGATGGAAAGACGTCTCAGCTCAAGTGGAACCCCCACTAACAAAAACAGAGATAACCATTCTCTTTATCAATACTTTAAAGGCACCGTTTTATGACAAATTAGTGGGAAGTGCCATGGAGGATTTCGCAAATATTGTAATATCCGGTGAACTCATAGAGAATGCCGTCAAGAGCGGAAGAATGGAAGGATCAGAAGGCTCAAGAAAAGCAACACCCGTAAGGAAGAAAGAGCCAGAAGCCCACATGGTGGGAACTGGGAGTCGTTACATTCCTAATTCGTATCCTAACCAACCCCGACCTCGAAATTATCCACCCCGAATTTCTATTATCCCCTCAAACCCCTTACTACCAAGCACCACATCCGTCCTACCCCGTATACGCCACGAACAACCAAAGACCCATCACCACTTTCCCACAAAACACGGTACCCGCCCAAAGCCAACCCAGAAACGAACCAAGACCAGCAAGGCATAATGCCGAGAGACCGCAATTTACCCCCATCCCTGTGTCGTATGGGGAATTGTACCCAAAACTTTTGGAGAAACAATTGATATCTCCCTATTACATGGCCCTCCTTAAACCTCCATACCCGAAATGGTACGATCCAAACGCTAGTTGTGCGTACCATGCGGGGAACCAGGGGCATTCTACTGAGAACTGTCTTGCTTTCAAAAGGAGAGTTCAAGGGCTCATCGATGCGGCATTTTGCGATTTGATGGTACCGGCAGTACGACCGGGAATCCATTCCCAAACCACACCGAAGGGAATGTGAGCGCGGTAGGAGAGGAGGATAAACGACAAAGTAGAAGATGGGTTTCTGAAGTAAGAACACCTCTGCAGAGAATCTGGGAGTACTAAGTGAGAAAGAGTTGCTCTGTCGTTTTAACGGAGTATCCAAAGGAAATGATGCAAAAGGTCACAGTTTTTGCGAGCTCCATGGTATTGGGGAGCATAACATTCAGTCCTGCGAGGAATTCAGAAGTTTACTGCAAAGTATGATGGACAATAAGGAGATTGGGATTTTTTGTAAAGCCAAAGAGGCCGATAGTGGAGAAATATGTGCCTCTGACAATCAATCATCAGGTTTCCCATATAGCGCCGACCAAACGTTAATAATCTATTATGACGCGAAGAAGGAGCCGGTGATACCAAAAATGATAATTAAAGTACCATCTCCTTTCCCTTATAAGGACAATAAAATAGTACCGTGGAAGTACGATGTCAACATCATTACACCTGAAGGTGAAAAGCTTGAAGCCACAACTGAAGACATTGGGGAAGTAGGTCATTTTACCCGCAGTGGACGGTGCTATTCTAAATAAGTTGAACCGATAAAGAAAAGTAGCGACTTGAAGCAAAAAGGGAAAGCAGTGATGCACGAAGTCGAAGTCGAGCAAGAAATTCCACCCGTGCAAGAAACTAAAAAGCCTGTGAATGAGGAAGAAGCTCAAGAATTCTTGAAATTTATTAAGCACAGCGAGTATAATGTGGTGGAACAATTGAGCAAGCAGCCAGCGCGAATCTCAGTTCTATCTCTACTGTTAAATTCAGAGCCACACCGGAATACTTTATTGAAGGTATTAAATCAAGCTTATGTGGCCAACAACATATCTGTCGAAAAGCTTGATAGGTGGGTAAACAATCTGAATGCGGACAATTTCATCTCTTTTAGTGATGATGAGATACCGCCAAATGGTAGAGGCTTGGTGAAAGCACTGCATATCACGACTCGTTGTAAGGGATACATAATACCAAACGTACTCATCGATAATGGGTCAGCGTTAAATGTTATGCCATTGGCCACACTTCCAGAATACCGATGGATTTGTCCTACTTAAGGCCCTGTCATTCCACGGTAAGGGCATTCGACGGGACGAGGCGCGAAGTTATGGAAAGATCGAAATCCATTTGGAAGTGGGCCCTTACATTTATGATGTCGAGTTCCAAGTCATGGACATTACACCTCTTATAACTGCCTTTGGGAAGACCTTGGATCCATTCTGCTGGAGCAGTCCCATCATCCCTCCATCAAAAGGTAAATTTATCATGGATGGCTGTTTGGTCACAGTCGAGGGCGAAAAAGACATTGTCGTATCTATCTCTGCTGATGCGCCATACCTGGAAGTAAGCAAGGACGCAATGGAATGTTCCTTTCGATCCCTTGAATTCATCAATGCCACTTTCGTCGCTAAGGGAAACAGAATTCCGATGACAAAACTGTCGAGAAATACCAGGATGGGTGTCAAGTTGACCGTAGAAAGGGGAGCTCGTGCGAGAAGAGGTTTAGGGAGACATCTGTAAGGAATAGTTAGGGCTTTAAAGCCAATGCACAACAAGGCCAAATACGGTTTGGGGTTCTAGCCTGACATGCGTCAAAGAAGAAGACAGTGGAAGAAGGATCAAGAGAGAAGAATTGCAAGAACTTTGGGCCGAGAACCAGAATGGGAACCAATAGAGTACCCTCCTTTGTCAAAAACATTTACATCTGCGGGAATGATGTACCCTGGACAAGATGATCCATGAAACATGCTGGGGTTAATTGAAAGGGGTTTTCAGAATGTCAGTATAAATGTCATTGACAAAGGGGCTGGTGCAAGTAAAGATGTCTCGAGGATACGCCCTTGCCCTCCTGGTTTCATGTTGAACAATTGGACTGCCGATGAGCTTCTTGTAGTTTATAAGTCTTCAGAGTAATGCTAAACATTAACTTTCTATTGTGTCCTTAGATATAATAGAATTCTTTTGTAAGAGCTTGCATTCGCTCTTTATCATTTAAATGAATATCAATGAAGATGCATTTTGTCACGATTTTTCGCATTATCACTAATTTCATAATCATTTTTCATTTCATAGCCTATCCTTACATTTGCCTCATTGCCACGACATAATATTTTGTTTGTTGTTTCCAATACTTGGATGTCCCTCTATAGCTTCCTTTTCCATTCAACTTTCAGGTGCTTAGATATTGACGACATGAATAAGCCCGTTACGAATCTTGAAATTGATTTTGAGAAGGCTGTTTGCTTAGGAGAATTTGAAGCCGAAGAAAATGCTGAAGATTATGTCTCGTCTCCTGAATGTTAAGAATGGTGGAACAAGAGGATAAACAGATTTGCCTCATCAAGAATCAGTTGAAACAAAATCTGGGAACTGAAGAAAGGAGGCAAGAAGTGAAGATGGACTTCATTTCAGGAGGCACCAGGCATAATTTGATTGCTTTGCTCCGCGATACAAAGATATATTCGCATGGTCCTATCAGACATGCCAGGATGGATGAAGATGTAGCGGTCCTAAGCCCCATTAAAGCTAGAATGCAAGCCTATTCAAAAAAGCTAAGACAGATAGGCCTGAGATGTTGTTGAAGATAAAGAGAAGTCAAGAAGCAATTTGGTGCTGGCTTCCTACAAGCCTCTAAATATCCAGAATGGGTGGCTAACATAGTCCGTACCAAAAAAAGACGGCAAGTACGAATGTGGTGGATATCGTGACCTGAATCGAGCAAGTCCTAAAGATAACTTTCCCTACCACATATGACACGTTGTGGACAACAGCAAAACATTCATTGTTTTCTTTCATGGATGGATTCTCGGGTATAATCAGATCAAGATGGCCCCTGAGGATATGGAGAAAACTACCTTCATAACAATGTGGGGAACACTCTGCTACAAGGTGATGCCATTCGGGTAAAGAATGCTGGGGCACATATCAGAGGGCTATGGTAACGTTATTCCATGACATGATGCATAAAGAAATAGAGGTCTACTCGACGACATGATTGCTAAATCCCGAGGGGAAGAAGAGCATGTAGTGAACCTCAAGAAGTTGTTTGAAAGGCTGAGAAAGTTTCAGCTAAAGCTTAATCCAGCCAATGTACATTTGGGGCTACCTCGGGAAGTTGCTGGCTTCATTGTCAGTGAAAGAGCATCGAAGTTGATCTAGATAAAATAAAAGCCATCCGAGAATTACCCCTCCGCGCACGCAAAAGGAAGTTAGAGGATTTTTAGGGGATTAAACTACATCGCCCGATTTATCGCTCCTTACCAACCAATGTGACCCAATCTTTCGGCTTCTTCGAAAACATAACTCGGGAGAAGGAACGAGAATCCAGTACTTTGATAAGATAAAACAATATTGTCCAGTCTCTAGTCTAACGCAACTCCGGAAGACCATTAATTGTATCTGACAGGCTTGAAAATTCAATGGGTTGCGTACTAGGACAACATGACGAGTCAGGAAAGAAGAAAAGGCGATCTACACCTCAGCAAAAAGTTCACTGAATATGAGGCAAAATATTCGTCCATTGAGAATATTGTGCGCCTGGTTGGGTAGCTCGGAGACTCAGACAAATATGTTGTATCATACGACATGGCTAATTCAAAGTTGACCCATAAAATACATGATGGAACGCGCACTATCAGGAAGAATGGCACGATGCAGATCCCCTTTCGGAATATGACATTGCCTATTAAGTCAGAAGTCGATAAAAGGAGCGCAATAGCTGCTTCTTAGCAACTCGAACGACAAAGGAATATAGCCTTTAAGATTCGATTCCCAGACGAAGACTTAATGTCATACAGAAATAGAACCGAGTTATCAAAAGAGAAAGTCATGAAAAGGAATCCGTGATTTGATGGTGCGTCCAATGCATATTGGGCATGAAGAAAAAATATGGAAGCCAATACAAACTGGTATAAAACCAAAGAAGAAGAAATCGATTGATCACGTTCACTGCGAAGACTGTGAACTTCTTGCAATGCCCCTCAAAATACATATACGAGTCCCTGCACCTGTTGTAGCATTGAAATAAGTAGACGACGACCTGGTTCATATATCTTAGAATATGATCAAGGTCAAAGGTATCCCGAACCAGCGAATGAGAATCAAAAAGAACAATTTTGAGAAGATGTTGCAGCGAGATTTGGTTCTTGATGGCGTATGATCCTTGTATAAAAGAGGAAAGGATCAGATGCTTTAAGCATCAAATGGACATCGATTCATTTTTGTGGTTATCGATTACTTCACAAAATGGATAGAAGCCGCTTCGTTTGCCAATGTGACGAAGGACTGCAGTTTGCAAGTTTTTGAAAAAGGAAATCATTTGCCGATATGGTTTGCCTGAAAGAATCATTCAGATAATGCCACGAATCTGAACAATAAGATGATGAAAGAAGTGTGCGAGCAGTTCCAAATAAAGCATCATAATTCCTCGCCCTATCGCCCAAAGATGAACGGGGCTGTTGAAGCAGCTAACAAAACAAGAGGATCATTGGGAAAATGACTGAGACATATAAAGATTGGCACGAGAAGCTTCCATTTGCTTTGTTTGCATATCGCACATCTGTGCGAACATCTACGGGAGCAACTCCTTTCTCTCTGTCTATGGAATGGAAGCTGTGCTACCTATCGAGGTTGAGATCCCCTCGCTGAGTCTTAATGGAATCAAAGTTAGAAGAAGCAGAATGGGTTCGAGCTCGATATGATCAGTTGAACCTCATCAAGAAAAACGTCTAAGGGCAATTTGTCACGGGCAGATGTACCAAAAGAGAATGATCGCGCCCATGACAAGAAGGTACACCAAGAGAATTCCATGAAGGGAACTTCTGAGAAAATTCTCCCAATACAAAAAGACCTGCGAGGAAAATGGGCACCAAATTGGGAAGGACCATACGTTGTAAAGAAGGCATTCTCAGCGAGCTTTGATCCTTACCGAGATGGATGGGAAGGAGTTACCGAATCCAGTGAACTCAGATGCGTGAAGAAATATTATGCTTAAGATCAAGAAAACCCAAAGGGCATCTTAAAAAAAAAAGAAAAAAAAAAGGGATCAAGGCGAAAACCCGAAAGGGCGTCTTGATTAGTACAAAAAGATTAGGATGAAAACCCGAGAGGGCGTCCTAATGAAACAAACCTGGCGGTCGAACGATAGGTCAAGTAGTGAGGCTACAGTATTTGAAGCATTCTGAAAGCTCGAAA